>NW_028244569.1:0-25532 GCF_964263255.1 Lissotriton vulgaris
TCTCCAGGAAATGTCTAGTAAGTCTGGTGTTCTGTTTGCCATATCAAATCGAACTTTTATGTTCCTGTATTCAAATGCGTATTTTGCGGGTAGTCAGAGAAGGGGCCTGGACATTGAAGTGCCTGACACCTGAAGGTACAGTTGTGATTCAAACATGAAATAGTTCTGCTTCATTGCCATGGTGGCACATTTCATGATGAAGGACGTCGGTGTCATGGTGTCAGGTGGATAAAGATGTAAAAGGTGTTCAATGGTGGCCAGGGTTTCGTTTTGAGGAATTCACGTGTACAGTGACTCTACGTCAAAGGATACCAAGTAATCGATGTTGCTGTCAAATGTTTGTTCTCTTAAAATTCTCAAGGCATCTTTGGTATCCTGCAGATAAGTCGGCATCAACTGCACTAATGGACATAGTAAAAAATCCACAAATTTGGATAAAGGCTCTAACCCCGAACCAATGCCAGAGATGATGGGCCTCCCCGTGGTGGTCTTTGTGATTTGTGGATTTTTGGTAATGTGTAGAAACATGGAGTCACCGGTTCTTTAGTGCAAAGGAATTCTGTTTATTTCTGAGTCATGCAATTGTTGTCCAGGGCCTCTTTAGTCATGAGCGCTATTGTTTCCATTAGTTTTTTTGTAGGGTCTTCCGGTAAAGGGTTGTATGCTTTGATGTTGATAAGCTGTCTCAAACATTCGCTCCTATAGGTTACAGTGTCCATAAGTACAATTGCACCCCTTTGTCAGCTGGTTTTAGTGTGATGGTTTTGTCCATCTGAAGATTAGTCAAAGCTTTTTTCTCTTGATTAGGGAGATTCTGAAAGGTCTTTCGCGGTGTCGATGTCATGGATGTTAAATCTTTGAGAACAGCCTTCTCGAAAGATGCTACCTCCACCAGTATGGAACCTGTAGGAGGATAGAAAGTAGTCTTAGGTCGTAAATTTGTGTTCACATTTATTTGGTCAGTTTCAATCGGGCTCTTATCTGCAAAGAAAAACTGGAGTCGTATCTTACGAAATAACTGATGCAATTCCTGTTGTAGTAGGAATGTGTCTTCAAGATTTGTAGGAACAAAACCTAAGCCCCGTTCAAGGACAGACTCTTCATCCTGTGTAAGAATCAGTCGACTCAGATTCCCTATTAGACTGGGTCCCTGCTGGGGCCTGCCTTCTGACCAGTCTTGCTCCTGGTGTTCGGAGATGACATTTGGGTGCTCCAGTGTACTTGGTTTTGAGATCTTCTCACAGCCCTGTCCTAAAAAAGGCTGCGTGTAGCCTTGTTGTGGGGGAGGAAAAGCCATCATGGGGCCCTGTGGCCCTGGACCGAATGAGGGTGATAGGTTTCATTTTCGATGCCCCGCCCCTTGACATTTACATATGCAAGTTAGCATCATGTGTCTAACTGATGAAGTATACACTTATGCTCTTACATTATTTTTATTGCTCATATGATTATTCATTTATACGTGTGGTGATATTTTATTTTCCTTAGCTTAGCTTGTGTGCCTCCATTTTGAGTATTCTCCTGTGTCTGCGAGTCGCACTCGCTCATCCACCCCTCCCGTAGGAATAAGAAAATCACTAATGCAGCAGTTTTCGTTTTTCAGCTAACTGTGGCCAAAACTAACAAGTTCCTTATCAGTAGTGTTCTCATGCACCAGAGACGCTGAGGCTCGGCTCCGCGGCCTTGGGTAAAGATAACTAATGTTGCCTTTGCAGGTGCAGATGCCTCTTGTATGATGCCATTGTTCCTCTCTCTGGGGTTCAGTAATTTTCCAGAAGGGGCGTGTTTTACTTCACTGTACCATGTTATAATGTATTGCTGTGATGATATGAGTTAGTCCTCTCGGCGCACTCTTAGGGGTGAGGTCGGACAGGGCCCTCTCATATGGGAGTTTGCGGCCTAATAAAATTACCTTGTTTATTCTTCTCCAGTGTCCGGCTGACTTCTTACTGAGTAACTATAGGTGAGTGTGGTAAGTCACTCGGGTGGAATTGAGCCACTCTTATCAGATGGCGCCCGAACAGGGACCCCGCGATAAGGATCTTTCTCACCCATAGGTGGGTAGCAGAAGACAGGGGACCCTCTGGTCGGCACGGTGGGTCCGGGTACCCACTTTGATGCCGAGCTTGGTTCTTGCAGCGCTGCCCCACCTTGCTGATCGGGAGAGGTCCCGGTTCGAATCTTACGCCGGGGTCCGGAAGGCAGAACCTGGAGCTGACCGTGTTGGTCTTGGTAGCCGGAGGTGGAGAACGGTAGAGGTCGGTACCGCATACGGAAGGTGAGTGGTCCGCCTGTTGTTTGAAGGAGCTGGAGTGCTCTGAGAGACTGGGGTGTCTCTAATGGTTTGAGGAGCCGGTGGGCTCCTGGGGCTAGTGTGCTCCGGGGAACTCAGAGTGCGAGTGGTGCTCTGACAGACTTAACGGAGGTTGGGAGGACATTTGTTTGTGGTCACCCGACCGGGTAATACTGCGGAGGAGGCGTGGTTCATTGCGGGTGGACTCTGGAACTCACCCCAAACCCCTAAGAGTGGCGGTTCAGCAGGAGCGAGTCCTGGGTCCCCCGTGGTAAAGTGCGCAGCGATCTGTAGTGCCGCCCGAGTGGCGGATGTGTCCTCCATCCTCAGAACAGTTAGTGTACTGTTCGGTCTGCGGTAGGGTCCAGGTTCCCCAAGACTTGGTCGACGGGCCTTGTCCCATTTGGTAACACGTGTTTGGCAGGATTTTGATGTATAGGATGTATGTGTGTGTTTGGAATTCAATGTATACCATATGTGTGTGAATGTGTTAGGAGTTAGTGAATAGAGGTAACGAAATTTGTGAGAAGGTGTGATTGCATTGTGGTAAAGATGCCGTGCTTCAGTAAGTTGCGGTGCTTCGGATGTTGTTGTCGTGTATCAGATTCTAGATTGGCCGAAAGCCAACCCGCCCCGGTGGAGGGCTCTCCAAATTTTGATATGTACGTGAAACATGGATTGCCTCCGATTTTGTTTGGTACTCTGTGGCACCGATATACTAAAGACAATGTGGATTTGCAGTGGCCCCTGACAGGTTCTTTCGATGTGGCTAAATAAGATTATTTGCAAGACAGATTGTTTGCTAGGCGTAGTCGTCAGAGCATGTTCGATTCATTAAGTATGTGGCAGAAGGAAGTTAGGGAACGTCAATTGAGAGAGGAGAAGGTGGCTCCGAAGAAGGCGGCGCAGACGATGGCACAGAAAGCGAGGGAACATACAAAGAATGAGAATGAGCAGCGTATCGAGCGTGCAGATAGGCTTTGTAGGTTGAGGGAAAACAAAAGTTATGTGGTGCGAGAGGATGAACAAGATGAGATGGAGGACGTTTTGAATACCCCTTATGCCCCGCAGTCACTGTATCCCGCATTGCCGGTTCCGGCTTCCTCCTGTGGGGTCTCGGACCCACAAGCAAGTGTCCCACACCTGTCTGGCGCAGCGTCTTCTACCTCCCCATCGTTGCCGGCACCCCTTGTTTCTTTGCTTACGGCAAGTTCACCCGCTCCCTCCCAGTTTCTCCCAGCACTCCCTGCTGTCTCTGCTAGCGCTACCCCCAGTCAGGAGTTGTTGACACCGAATAGAGGTATGGGAAGTGGGTTGCTTTCTCAAGTACGGAAATTGCTTACGCGTTCTACAGTTGGCTTAGATGAAAAAACGGTGGTGGCTAATCAAGCTTGTCAGTGGGCCAGGAATAACATTTATTCGTTTGAAGACATTTGGTCCACGATGAAAGATTTTGAACCTCTGATGCAACAGCATACTTTGTGGCACATGTCGAACACGATGATAGCGCTATGGGAGCAGGGGTATGGAGGAGCAGTTCCCGTGACTTTGCAGGACATAAAAAATGGAGCTTATAGGACTAACACTGGGGTACGGGAGGTGATGCGAAGTTTAAAATCCATATTGCAGTATAGAAATGAATTACCCTCTGCAGGTTCACCCCATTTTCCTGGGATACATCCAATGCATGAGGTGCACCCTATTTTTCACCCTGAGGCCCCCGAAGTGGTGGATCCGGTCACACATGCTGACACTAGAGCGCGTATAGACGCTCATTTTCAGGAACAGTGGGTATATACACCGTGGAAAAGGAGTGAGGTATTAGCTTTGAAGGCTCAGCTACCAGATTCTAGAAAAAATCTGACTGCCTATTATAAGGAATTGACAGAAGCCGCATCCTCGACTGTTATGACTTTAGCAGATATTGAATTATTTTTTGGACTATTGGTCCCGGTGGACGTGTGGAGACAGGTGAAGGGTACTGATCATACAGAGGAGCTGGGTGGTACATGGACGGAATTGCAGGATTGGGACAAAAAAAGTAAGCCAGGGGAAAAGCCGAAAGCGGAGATTTTGGCATTGCCGGGGCGGATTATTAAGTATATGCACTCTCTCATTCCCCCGAAGAAAGTGGACTGGGATAAGCTGACAGCCTGTAGACAAAAGAAGGATGAAGCAGTCTCTGATTTCTTTACCCGGTTTGAGGAGACGTTTATGGGCTTCAGTGGACAGGATATGTCACAGGACGGAGGGTTACGACTTTTCGTTAACAGATTTGTAATGAACTTGTTACCGGAAATATCGGCAAGGTTACAGGCGTCGGAGAGTACGTGGACGATGTCCACTCCCTCTGGCATCCTAAGCATGGCTCAGTATTATGAACACAGAGAAAATGAGAGTAAGGACAAGCAGGAGAAGAAGGCCAAGGATTTGAAGACGAGGGTTTTATTACAACAGGTATCCAGAGGTCGAGGCAGAGGTACTTCGCCTGCGGCACCGGGACGAGGAGGCGGTGGTTATGGCAGGGGTGACAACAGAGAGCGATTGGGACCGAATCAATGTGCAAAATGTAAACAGGAGGGGCATTGGTGGAGAGATTGTCCTGAGTTTCATTCGAATGCTGGCCATGGCAGAGGGAGAGGCCGAGGTGATTCCCGTAGACATGATGGGCAGTCTGATGGAGCGGGGAGACAAGGAGGAAATTGTTTCGATGGCAATAAGGATAGACAACATTTTCAGAGGGGAGGGGCACAGTACTACAACGATGATTATGCAATGGATGATTTGACAGGATTTTCTCATAACTAGGACAGCGTAGGACAGGGCGAGGGACCGGTTTCTGTGGAAATTGATCAACGAGGACCCTATGTGACGGCAGATTTGTCAGGGTCCCAACAGAAATTTTTAGTAGATACGGGTGCTATGAAAAGTTCAGTGGCTCGTTCTCAGGTCCCAGGGGTGGCTCTGTCTGGCACGAATAATATCTCCGTGGGGTTCTCAGGCACTCCGGTGATTAGCCCCATCTCTAAACCACTCACTCTAACGATTGGCCCTTTCACTGTAGATTCCCCTTGTCTGTTGACTTCCAACTGTGGCGAGAATTTGTTGGGTTTAGACTTGCTGAAGAGGTTGCATGTCACCATTTATTGTTACCCGGAAGGTGTGTACCTCACATTGGGTCCTACCGTTGCGCGTGCGCAGCAATGTTTTTCCAAAGACGAGCCTTTGCCGCCTGAATTTGAAGGCGTCCCAGAGAGCTTATGGGCCAACAGTGATACGGATGTGGGAAAAATGGATATTGCCCCTGTGACAATTAAGGTTAAGGTGGGAGCCCAATTGCCTAGAATACCCCAGTACAGAATATCTAGAGATGGCGAAAGGGCCCTCTTACAGATAATACAGGATCTGATACGGTCAGGGGTTGTGGAGGAAACGGACTCTAACATATGCAATAGTCCTATCCTTCCAATTCTTAAAAGACGGTCACCTGATGCCAAAGATGATACACCTGATGTTTATAGGTTTGTGATTGACTTACGCCACATTAACAAGGTGGTGGAGCCCCAATACCCGGTGGTTTCTGAAATTACAACAATACTGACAATGATTCCCCCATCGGCTAAATATTTTTCTGTCCTGGATTTAAAGAATGCTTTCTTCAGTATTTCTGTACATGAGGATAGCCGTTATCTCTTCGGATTCTCATTGGCTGGCCGAAGTTTTAGATTTAAGAGAATTCCCCAAGGATATACAGAGAGTCCCAGCATTTATAGTCAGGCATTAAAAGCTCAATTGGATGACTTGGAACTACCCGCAGGCAATGTTATGTTACAATATGTGGATGACATTCTAATAGCATCGGACACCGAGGACGGTTGTCGGGATGCCACGGTTAAATTGTTACATCATTTGGCACATAAGGGCCACAAGGTGTCCCTTTCTAAATTCCAATATTGTCGAACGGAGGTAACCTACTTAGGTCATCTCCTTTCGAAGGAGGGGAGGAGGTTGACACCGGAGCGCATAAAAGCGATAACTAACATGGCTGTACCTAACACGCAGCGAGAGGTGCGTGCGTTCTTGGGCATAACCTCGTATTGTCGCCAGTGGATACCCAACTATGCCTTACTAACAAAACCCCTACTGTATCTGACTACTAAAGAGGTGCGCGAACCCCTACCCTGGAACCCCGCATGTCAGGAAGCTTTCGAGTCACTAAAAACTGCTTTATGTTCTGCACCTGTTTTGGGAACACCTGATTACCAGAAGCCTTTTGTACTTTATGTACACGAGGCGGAAGGTTGCGCGTTGTCTGTCTTAACACAATGTTTTGGGGGGAAGCAGAGACCTTGCGCCTACTTCTCTGCGATGCTCGACAATGTGGCAAGAGCGCTGCCGAGCTGTCTGCGGGCCACAGCGGCTGTTGCGGTCTCTATTAGACAATCGGCAGGGCTTGTCCTGGGTTCAGACCTCACAGTAATGGTACCGCATGCTGTGGACATTCTATTGAACAGAACGCAGACGCAGCACTTAACTAGTGCTCGTCTTACTGGTTATGAAATGACACTTTTCGCACCTCATGTCACGATAAGGAGGTGTGCCACTCTGAACCCAGCCACGTTGCTACCCATCCCAAAAGATACAAAAGACGATGAAATACATGATTGTTTGTTTGGGACAGAGGAGGAGACGAAAGGGAGAATTGACTTGACTGATACACCCTTAGATGATCCTGACGGGGAGCTGTATGTTGATGGGTCTTGTTTTAAACTTGCAGACGGTACATCGACGGCAGCATACGCAGTTACGACATTACAGACAGTAGTGGAGACTTCTAGGATCCCCTATCATTCGGCCCAGGCTGCAGAAATAATAGCTTTGCTGCGAGCGTGCGAATTGAGTGAAGGACTAGACGTGAATATCTATACCGACAGCCAATACGCCTTCGGCGTGGCTCATAGTTACGGGCGACTGTGGGCAGAACGTGGGTTTTTGACATCACATGGACAAAAGATACAACACGGCCCACTGATATTACGACTACTTACAGCATTGACACTACCCAGACGACTGGCCGTGATAAAGTGTAGTGCACATAAGGCAGTGGTGGATGATGTGGGACGGGGTAACGCTTTTGCAGATCAAACAGCAAAAGGGACTGCGAGGACGAAATTCCCACGAGTGTTTGAAGCAGGACCAGCTAGGTGGGTACCAGACGTTAACATGTTTGCAGATACTGTGCAGAGTGTAAAGAACATACGAGAAAAGGTGACTGAGGACGAATTGAGGACATGGAAAGATGGTGGGGGGCGATTGGATTCTGACAAATGTTGGACAGATGTGACCGATAAAAGACGATGGTTACTCCCAAACGCATATGTCCTCCCAGTGGTGACAATGGCTCATGGCCCAGCCCATATTAGTGCTAAGGGTATATGCAAATTACTGGACCCAGTGTGGAGCAATAAAAATATCCCTAGAGTGGCGACTCACCTTGTACAACAATGTATGGTATGTTTGAGGCACAATCCAGGAAAAGGAACACCCGTCCCAGTGGGAAATTTTGCACCCCCCTCTTTCCCTTTCGAGGTGATTCAGATGGATTATATTGAAATGGAAAGAGTCAATAACCTCAAATATGTCCTGGTGGTTGTATGCTCTTTTAGCAGATGGGTGGAGGCATTTCCAACAAAAGATTGCACAGCCATTTCCACAGCCAAGATGTTGATTAAGGAATATTTTTCTCGTTTCGGATTGCCTAGGGTGATCTGGAGTGATAATGGCACATCCTTTAATGCTGAATTGATGAAACAGATATGTAAGGGCCTGCAGATTTCCCAAAAGTTCCACGCGGCCCAACACCCTCAGGCCGCGGGACTCGTAGAGAGATTTAATGGCACATTGAAGTTAAAAATGGCCAAAATACAGGAGAGTACAGGACTCCGTTGGCCAGATGCCCTTCCTTTAGCCTTGCTTTCTACCAGAGTGACAGTTAACTCCAAAACGGGTGTCTCCCCTCACGAGGTGATATTTGGCTGTCCTGCCAACGTGTGGGGAGTACCAAGACCTAAATGTTTTTCTGAAATTGAGTATCCTTTATTGATAGACTACTTGTATGCTTTGACTAAAGATCTTCGTTCTATTCATCAGCAGGTAGCAGACACCCTGAAGCCGTTGCCGGAGGGGCCAGGACATTCCATCCTACCCGGGGACTGGGTAGTGATTAAACAATATCAGCGGAAATCCTGTCTGGAGCCCAGATGGTCGGAGCCGAGGCAAGTGCTCCTCACAACGCGTACCGCACTTCGAGTTGAAGGCCGGAAGGCGTGGACCCATGCATCGCATGTGAAGAAGGTCCCGCTACCGTTACCATATGATAAATGGGTGAGAGATGGTGTTGCTGACCAAGAGTGTGAAGAAATACCGAGATACACTCTTTTCTCTGATGCTTCACTGAGGGGAGGGGAGCAGAGTGCAGTAAAAAGAAAGAAAGAAAAGGCTGCAGGCTCCAACACTCCCATTGAGAATAGTGATCGGGCATCAACAGACGCAACATTGGCCAAAGATACCCCCATTTTGTTCACAGATCCTGAAGTGCGAGGGAGCACTCGTTATAATCTGCGGCCCAGAAAGGAGAAAGGCATAAGGGACTAAACACTGGAAGAAGGGCTTAGATAGGATACTGGAACAGGTGGCGGAGTGGACATTATCTCACAGAAGAAGACTAGTGATAGGGATGGACTTGTAAGAGCCCTGGTGTTTGGCCGAAGATTCTGTTTTATGAGACATTAGAGTGATGCCTGGGCCCAGATCAGTGCTCCTGAGTTGCGACAGCCGTGCACTCCAACGAGGGATTACGGAATGAACAATAGAAGTCTACCTGTGAGGCTTTAACGGACACAGGGACGAAGATCCCTTTAAAGGGTTGAAGAACCCCTCTGGCCGGTTTTGGAGTGCCTGGGACTATTTTTCCTAGTTTAGTTTTTCCTCCTTATTTTTGGTTTTGATTTTTGGATAAAAGAAATGTACCCCTTTGGTCGTCCCGTCCCCGACGAGGAGCAGCCTTTTGCGGCTCCTCGTAGACCCGAGCCTGATTCCCCATGGTTGGCCTTATCACGCAAAGGGAAAATAGTGGTCATCATAATAGTGCTCATCGCTTTCCTTGTGACTCTTGGAATATTGTTTTTTTCTAGACAAAGCTTATCCTGTACATGTGTTTGCCCCCACGCCTTCTGCTATTCCCGAGGATAGCATGATTACTGTTGATTATGGTGAACAAAGTTTGCGTAAAGGTTACAAAGATAATGTTTTTATTAAGACTCTACATCATGCTCATGCCGTGTATAATGTAACAGATTGCTGGGTTTGTGGATTGTTACCCTCTGCTGCTTATAAAAAGGATAGATTTTTAGCACTTCCCTTGACACCAGTGAATAGTTGTGTGGGGTGGTACACTCTGATTGGTATGGTCAAATATTTCCAACAGCCAGATTCTCTAACTCCCCGACTACAAGACAGAGGATCTACTATGACAATGCGAGTACGCCCTATGCCCGCTTCTTCCCTTGGACGGTTGTATACTGATGGACGGTTTGACCAAACGTTTTTGGAGACATGTGAAAGGAAAGTAGGACGATTCTTGACTCCCAATGACACCGACAGAGTTAGAGAGAGTTTCTTACAGTTAAATTCCTCCCTGTCCTATAGACACCCGCCAAAGGGGAATGGTAGCAATAAGTCTTTGGTGCCCTTAGCAGTCGTAGGACCATCACCATTCTTTTGTATTGCAGGACGGGGTCCTATAAAGGTTGGGAACAGCTCCTGTAACGTGACAGCATCAATACGTCTGCCCCTTAGTCCTTCTTTAGTCACGCCTCCTAATATTTACTTCGTGTGCGGGGACAATGGGTATTTGTGGCTGCCTGAGGGTTGGGGTGGAGTATGTTATCTAGCTTATATGATCCCACCTGTGTATGTGGCACCTTCTGACTATCATAAGACTCACCGTAGGTTTACCAGCTCGCCAGAGCAGCGTAAAAGGAGGGCACTTCAGGTTGACGACGTAGATCAGACTGACACCTCTTTACAACAATGGACAGATTTTTCCAAGGGCCTCTTGCCTTTCTGGGGTCCGATATTTAACAGCAGGGCCATCCGCAGGTTGTCGAGGGTGATGGAAAAAGTGGTTATTACTGAAGCAGATATTACTACTAATATGACTGTTGAGATGCAGGCTATGAGATTATTCACGATCCAAAACAGGATGGTGTTAGACGTCATCCTTGCTGATAGGGGCGGAGCTTGCCGCGTCATCGGGATGTCCTGCTGTGTTTATATTCCTGACTCAGCCCCGACGGTTAACTTAGCAGTACAGAAACTCCAGAGACTAGCGACTGAACTTCATCAGGACAATGGGACGTGGTCATTACAGGGATGGCTCTGGGGTGTTTTCTCATCGTGGGGCTGGAAAATATTGATGGGAATAGTTGGAGTAGTGGCTGTACTCCTGACATGCTGCCTTTGTGTTTACTGCCTTCCCCCATGTTGCTCAATGTGTGCCAGTAATTTGCGGCCCTCAAGAAAAATGACCGGTCAATATCCTGCCTCTACTGCTATTGAACTTCCTGATATTCGTTGGTTAATGCTAATAGACCAGGATATTTTTGTTTGAAGTGTATCCAGCCCCTAGAATGGAATGTAAAGGCGCTACCTTTTTAGCTAATAAAGGCTACGCTCCAGTTAGCCAAATGATGCTAAAAGGAGGGTCTGATAGGTTTCATTTTCGATGCCCCGCCCCTTGACATTTACACATGCAAGTTAGCATCATGTGTCTAACTGATGAAGTATACACTTATGCTCTTACGTTATTTTTATTGCTCATATGATTATTCATTTATACGTGTGGTGATATTTTATTTTCCTTAGCTTAGCTTGCGTGCCTCCATTTTGAGTATTCTCCTGTGTCTGCGAGTCGCACTCGCTCATCCACCCCTCCCGTAGGAATAAGAAAATCACTAATGCAGCAGTTTTCGTTTCTCAGCTAACTGTGGCCGAAACTAACAAGTTCCTTATCAGTAGTGTTCTCATGCACCAGAGACGCTGAGGCTCGGCTCCGCGGCCTTGGGTAAAGATAACTAATGTTGCCTTTGCAGGTGCAGTTGCCTCTTGTATGATGCCATTGTTCCTCTCTCTGGGGTTCAGTAATTTTCCAGAAGAGGCGTGTTTTACTTCCCTGTACCATGTTATAATGTATTGCTGTGATGATATGAGTTAGTCCTCTCGGCGCACTCTTAGGGGTGAGGTCGGACAGGGCCCTCTCATATGGGAGTTTGTGGCCTAATAAAATTACCTTGTTTATTCTTCTCCACTGTCCGGCTGACTTCTTACTGAGTAACTATAGGTGAGTGTGGTAAGTCACTTGGGTGGAATTGAGCCACTCTTATCAGGGGAAAAGGCGGATACCTCCATGGTGTTGGTGACCACCATTGTTTTGGATGTGGTGCACCTCGTTGTCCACGCCACTGCCTGTTGCCTTGATTCTGTATCCTCTGGTGCGGTGAATCAGAGCTGTTATCGGATTCGCTTGATCCTTCTTCTCCATCAGAAGAGGAGTAATTAAGCCCATACCGCCTTCCTTTGTTATTGTAGACTGGTGGTTGATAGGAATCAGCTGTATAGGGATACACTCTTTCTAGGGCAAATTTAGCCAGATCTTTTTTAAATTTAGTGATCTTACTATTGAGAAAAGACTCCTTGTAGTCTTTGGAAACTTTGCTTACTTCCTCTAAGTTCTTTTTGAAAATCATGGCTCCAACGATTGTCTTGATTTCTGATTCCAAGGTTTGAATTTCAATAAGAATCATATCTGCCACCTTCTTTGCCGGGTTTATAAATAAAATAAGACAGCCCCTCGTGCACCGCCATGCAATGAGGGACCAGTCTGTAAGAAAGATCTTATTATCTAAAAAAAAACTCAGGTGTTTGTGACTATTTAAGACCTGTTGGAGCACAGTTGCCTCTCAAATATTCGGTCGTTATTGACCCATGTGTTGTAGTTCTGATGTGAAGTCGTCTCAAGTTTTGTAGTTTATTCCAGTCATCTGATGTAGTAATCGTCTGTGTGAGTGGTGTGTCGAGTATACTCGGAGTTGTTAGTATCTCAAGGACCATTGCATCATCAAAAGCTAACCCAGTCAGTTCTGCCATAGTGAAAAGAGGAAATGTGGTGATAGTAGCACAGAGGTGCTATATATGAGATAGAAGTGAAAAGAAGTTCAGAAAGAAAATGTATCACAGCCCACAGCTGAGCCGCTGCTCACAATATATCACACACAAAGAGGACTAGGAAGGGGTTTAAGGACCACCATGGGCACACTCCCCACTCTATTACATAACACACGTAAGATCCTACGGGTCCAAATTTCTAATAGTACATGGATGTGACACCCTGAGAAAGCGACAGCACAGAACCTTACAAGGGAAGGTATCCCTTTTAAGGATGACTCCCCTCACACACCAAAGGTGTCATGATTCATCATAGGGTGCCTCCTCGCGGGATTAGCCCATAAATGTTATAAAAGAAGTTTATATCTTACCCACCAGACAGTACCATACCCCCCTATTTTACCGCTCATGGGGACACCAAGGGGCAGCCTGGGTACCTCTGAGGCAGCTTTGGCGACCTGGCATGCGGCCGAGCTTGACACATTAGGTGGCTTATATCGAGATGGCACAGTACTAACATTCGAGATGCTAGTTACAGACAATGAGTTGCCAACGGGTCAATTTCTCTTACACACCTCCCTCCTGAGGGCTCTGTCGACTGCCTCGGAAGATTTGGCTATTGAGCCCCCGACGCATCTGTTAGTACAATATCTACATGTAATGGGAGCGGGGTCCGATGTGGTACATTGGTTGGTGGAAGCCCTTCTCACGCACATGCAGAAGCTGATGCAACGGCTTGGAGTAAGATGGGAGGTGGATAGAGGCAGCCCTTGGACGGACAAGGAATGGGATGCCATATTAGAGGGCACCAGGAACATACCAAGAAACTCACTGTTTAAGCTTATACAAACCTATATTATACAAAGGGCTTTTCTTTCGCAAGACATGATAAGTAGATACTTCCACCTTATTACCTCTATGTGCCCACGCTGTCAACATCCAGATGCAGACTTGCTTCATTTGCTGTTTGCCTGTGCATCCCTTCAGCGTTATTGGCAAGAAGTAGTCATAATTCTGGCTTCATGCACAAACACGACACTACTGTTGTCATGGGAGGTCTGCCTTCTTGGGCTTCTAAAGTCACCTTGAAGTTCCGAGATCTAGGCCTTTTCAACACAAAACGCCCATCAACTAAAAAATTTAAAAATGCAGACCCCCCTGTGGTACTTAGCTGGAAGCGCTCACTCATAATATGGGCACAGGTGAAAAGCACTGCATTGCACAGAGAAGAGACAGCGGGACTTCGTAAATTTCCAATTGCACAGAGCTGGGATACATTGCTCACTGCCTTGCTGTCAGGCAACCCCATCATAGTTGACACCACCCCAGCAGTTACTCAGGGATAAACCCTTCGACCCCCCCATCTCCCAGCCTGCCATGGATGGTCCCCTGCATTACACCTGTCCTTAGACACAAAGTTCCTCTCTGTTGGCGAGTTGTTATGTCCTAGTGTATGCACTATTTTAGCTACCCACGAGACACATGGATGGATGGAACTGTACTAATACTGCACCTTTGTACTCAACCATGTATAATTGATATTGTCTGTATTTTAAAGATGGTGGATGTTCTTGTTTATGTTATAAGTTTCAGTTAGTAATGTATATTTTCGTCAAAGTGATTCACTGGTATTCACTGATGACCACTGACTGCGCTCTATCATCATTCACACCCTCACTCCTCCTACACAGTGTACTGTCAAAGAGGCCTGCATGGCAAAGATTTACATGTATGTAATATACACGTGCGAACTCCTGTTATAATTGCTCGGATACAATATGTTAAGAGTAAGAAGCGGATAGCAACAATACCAATTCATCAATAATGATATTGCCAAAAACAGTTCCCAATGGCACGCAGAGGCACTAGAACATAAGCTCATGTACGATATAAATGTTTGTACAGGTGAATACCACATTGGTGTTGGCTGTATACTACCGTGATGGATCATGCTATACAGCACATGGGATTTGTATTACAGTTAGGCACATCTAAATAATTTTTTATGAATCCGCGATGATAGTAATGTTAAAAAGAAAAATACCAATAAAGAAATTCAAACATAAAATAGGGTTGCCTCCTCACGTTAGGAACCTAGTCCTAACATGGGCTACAACCCCCTGTCTACGAGGGAGGAGCTCAAGGATGTTTTTCAACGTGAGCACATGGGTTGTACTAAAAACCCTATGTGGGTGTGGTGTGTGTATGACGGAAGGCGCAGTGCTGGTGAATGTGAGTTAAAACTGCCTATAGAGCTAACTGCCAGTAACTTTATAATAGCTGCCCCATGACAGGATTAAACACAACAATAAGCTGTATAATGCAACTGTCAAAATTCAAGACAGGTGCATATAAGGAATCAACATGCTTCGGCCATCAACGACCAATGCTCGTGTCTTGGCCTTCGTCAGGATCCAAAGAATATAAACAGCTACTGCAACAAGTGTAATAACAAAAAACAGCCAAAGATGTATACTGATCCAAAAGTTAATGTGTTCAGCGAAGGGTTCTGCTGCCACCTGCAGTGAAGAGAAAAAGAACAAACAAAACTAGTGTCAACATTAATTCTGGTGTCACACACCAAGTACAAACTACTTCCACATAAATAGTGTCAAATGTGGTGACTATTGCGAATACCTGCAGGACAACAGCGATCTGTGGTCTCAAAAGTTATTGCATCTGTCCGGGGCTAATTTAGCCAAAGGTACAGATGAAACCCCCACCTAAAGAAGAGAATGGGGGTGGTGAGTCAAAAGGAGAAAGAACATCATAGGCAGAGAGGGACAAAGAAAAATACATTGTACACAGACAAGTCACCGCATATGAGTAAGTCGTGGAAAGCAAAGCACTAGAGCAGTCTGTGTTAAAAAGGAGGGTATCAGCTGATTTGGGTATAGGTCTTATATGCTTGCCCAAGTATGCATCATAATCAGATATCACAAAAAAATGCATATCGAGCCCTAAAGGAGATTTAACCTCCCCCTTCATCGGCCTCAAGACAACACACCGCCCGCCCTGTACTTAGTGACGACAGCGGGCGATACAATTTAAATAATCTGCCCCCAACTTAAAAAGGCTATATACTACTACCCATGTAGCAATGAGGACTGGCAAAGCCTTTACTCTAGGAAGTGTAGGTTACATGGCAAGAAATGAATGCAGAGTCGCAAAGGTTGCAGCTCTTTTGCACTATAACAGTAGGGCACTAAGCCAAGAACAGCGTAGCTCCGCTGATTAACAACGGACAGAAAATAAAATAAAATACCACGCCATCCCAAACATGGAGCTAAAGCACTAACTGCTCTGGCATTGGTTCGGTGTTAGAACCTTTATCAAAATTTGTGGATTTTTTCCTATGTCCATTAGTGCTGTTGATGCTAACTTATCTGCAGGATACCAAAGATGCCTTGAGAATTTTAAGAGAACAAACATTTGACAGCAACATCGATTACTTTTTATACTTTGACGTAGATTCACTGTACACGTGCCTTCCTCAAGACCAAACACTGGCCACCATTGAACACCTTTTACATCCTTATAGACCTGACACCATGACACCGACGTCCTTCATCATGAAATGTGCCACCATGGCAATGAAGCAGAACGTCTTTATGTTTGAATCATAACTGTACCTTCAGGTGTCAGGCACTTTAATGGGAAGCATGTTTGCACCGAGTTTGGTTAATCAGTACATGCACGTTTTTGAGCAAGAGGTCGTCTTATCAACAAACAATCCTTACCAGACACACATTTCAAACTCTGGAAGAGATATATAGATGACATACTGGTGATTTGGAGAGGCGATGAGAAAACCCTCCCCTCCTTTCACCAGTGGCTCAACACCTGCAATGAACATCTCAGATTCAAGTGTGAATATAGAAAGGAGAAACTGGCTTTTCTGGACTTGTTCGTATATCCATTGGATGGCCATCTTGAAACTGAACTTTACTCAAAGCCCATGGCCAGGAATGCATTGCTCCACTACAATAGTTACCATCCTAAATCCTTACGTAAAAATCTTCTGTTTGGCCAATTTTTGAGGCTTTGGCATAACTGTTCAGTTACTGACAAATACAAATAACATGTAAGCACCTTGAGAAAAAATCTTCTGGACAGACAGTACCCCAAAGCTCTAATTGAAAGATCAGCTAAACGTGCTCTGAATAATAATCGAGAAGCATTACTGGACAGTGCATCCAAGACACCTACGCAAGATAAGTTAGTGTGCGTTAACACATTCAGTTCCTTAGCAAACATAACAAAAAGATCAATACTAAAAAACTGGAGCATTTTGAATAAAGGCCAGCACTTACTACAAAAGCCTCTATTTGCATTCAAATGTATTGCTAATTTAAGAGACACTCTGGTACACACTAGACCGCCACCAGTGATTACACAGAAGCTTAACACTCTTTGGCACCTACCAGCAGTTCAGGGTCATTTACCTTGCGGGTCTTGTTCTGTCTGCCCGCAAACAAATGTTACTAAGATCATTGATAGGCACCACAAGACCCTGGGAATTGAAAGACCGTACCAATTGCAATAGCAAATGGGTTATTTACCTCTTACTTGGCCCTCCTACGAGCTTTAACATAGCTTTATATCATGATGAGCATGTCACTTTTTTGATTTTTTGATTCTTCCAGCGGCACTATTTACTGTGCCTTTTGAGTCACTTTATCATTTCGAGTAACTTTAATGTCGGGCCCAACATTCGGAGTTTTTCATGAGGTGTTGGTTTTATGATTACATGCCTCAACAAATGCGCTTTTAGCATTTGCTTGTATTTTGCTTCTATTTTATCTTTCCACAGTGCCCGACTTCAGCAAGCCGCGATTGGGATCACTCTTGCTGCCTTCTGCGCGCAGTGATCAGTAAAGAGTACGGACGACCTTAAACTGAGCCTTGAGACTCTATTTCCCAGGCTCCTTGCATTTCCTCGGGTTGGCGTGCGTTTTACGTCAGCCAGAGTCCGTTTGGGACTCCATTTCCCATGGGGCTCATCTATTCTAACGTGACTCAGGATGCCGTTAAATACGACGCTCAAACTGTTTTCCGTTTTTTCTTCCGGGAAGACAGACTTCAGTAACACCCGACACTGTAGAACAGGTATGGCAGCTTTGCCTGCGTTTCTAGCACATTAGCTCCACGTCTAGGATGGCGCAGTATTTTATTTTCTGGCCAATGTTATTCAGCGGAGTTACGCTGTTCTTGGCTTAGCGCCCTATGATTTAGTGCAAAAGAGCCGCAACCTTTGCGACCCTGCATTCATTTCTTACCATGTAATGTACACTTCCTAGAGTTAAAGGCTTTGCAAGGTCCTCGTTGCTACATGGGTAGTAGTATATAGCCTTTTGAAGTTGGGGGCATATTTTTTAAACTGTATCGCCTGCTGTTGTCACTAAGTACAGGGCGGGGCGGTGTGTTGTCTTGAGGCCGATGATGGGAGGGAAGGGTTTAAATCTCCTTTAGGGCTCGATATGTATTTTTTCATGACATCTGATTATGAGGCATACTTGGGCAAGCATATAAGACCAATACCCAAAGCAGCGGATACCCTCCTTTTTAGCACAGACTGCTCTAGTCCTTTGCTTTCCACGACTTGCTCATATGCGGTGACTTGTCTGTGTGCAATGTATTATTCTATGTCTTTCTCTGCGTATGATGTTCTTTCTCTTATGACTCACCACCCCCATTCTCTTCTCTAGGTGAGGGTTTTGTCTGTAACTTTGGCTAAATTAGCCCCGGACAGATGCAGTAACTTTTGAGACCACGTTTGGTAAGTGCCGCATCACTATTGTCCTGCAGGCATTGGCAATAGTCACCACATTTTACACTATTTATGTCGAAGTAGTTTGTAATTGGTTTGTGACAGCCGAAGGAATGTTGACACTAGTTTTGTTTGTTCTTTTTCTCTTCACTGCATGTGGCAGCAGAACACTTGGCTGAACACCTTAACTGTTGGTTCAGTATAAATCTTTGGTTGTTTTTTGTTATTACATCTGTTGCAGTAGCTGTTTATATTCTTTGGATCCTGACGAAGGCCAAGACACTTGCATTGGTCGTTGATGCCCAAAACATGTTTATCCCTCATATGCGCCTGTCTTGAATCTTGACAGTTGCATTATACAGCTTATTGTTGTTTTTAATCTGGTCATAGGGCAGCTATAATAAAGTTCCTGATAGTTAGCTCTATGGGCAGTTTTAACTCACATTAACCAGCACTGCACCTTCACTCACAGACACACCACACTCACATAGGGTTTTTAGTACAACCCTTGTGCTCAAGTTGAAAAACATTCCTGAGTTCCTCCCTCGTAGAGAGGGAGTTGTAGCCCGATTTAGGACTAGGCTCCTAACGCGAGGAGGCACCCCTATGATGAAGCATGACACCGTTGATGTGTGAGGGGCGTCGTCCTTAAAAGGGATATTTTCCCTCGTGAGGTTTTGTGGTGTCACTTTCTTAGGGTGTCACATCCTTGTACTGTTAGAAATTTGGACCCGAGGGCTCTTACGTGTGTTATTTCAAACAAACTCTAACAGTAATCTATGCTCATTGAGTAGGCTTTTATGGGTGCAAAACAAAATTGCAAGTGTGTACATGGAGCTGAAGCAAAGTAAACAAATCTGGTTGACCGGTCTTTCCTTCCAATTGGGCATAAAGTCAACAGAAGACATTAGGCCAAATCAGAGCTGTGTTGTATGATTCTGTTGTGTAAATAGTTTTGCATTTGATGGATTTTATAAGAATGTTTTACTGACCACACATGGCGTCTTCTGTTGAAGTTGATTTTTTTACCCGTTTATTAAGCAGCTCAGAGTGAAACTGGGTGCATGTTTTAATGTATGAGCGTATTTTAGAAACTCAGCTTTTAGCTGTACCAGTAAATTGAATTCAAGTCTGATTTGTGCTTGCAAAGATTTTTATGAAGTCTGAAGAATGACCAATAGATATTACTTTGAGTGTCATTAAGGAAAAGGCTTAATTTGTCCTGGAAGGCTTCTGTTCCACGTGCCATGGGGGAATGAGCTTAGCTTTGATTACCTTCAGAATCATTATGAGTGACAGGTTAAGTGTTTTTCGTAAAAGATATTGAAAAGCAAAAAGCAAGGTTTTAGGGAGTTCAAAGAAATGATTGCAATGACTTACAAAGTTGTTGTTTGGTGAACTCATTTTCATGTTTTAGCCATAAAGATTACCCTTAAGATCCTTAGCGTTTTTCATGAATTAATAGCTGTTACGAGAAATATCATGAGGCGATAATGTTCTAATTACTTAGCTGTAATTCTATTACTCTTACTACTTTGTTACAGTCCATTATACCCATCATTTCTCACTTTTCTAGGGAGGGGTAATCTATAGGTGTAAGACTCAGCATCTTTCGGCGTGTCTCCCCTGAGTTTTTGCTTTCTGACCTCCCAGTTTTTACTCTGTTTTTGCTGGTTTAGGGTTTTTGCGCACTTTCTCACTGCTGATCAGTGTTAAAGTGCAAGTGCTCTTGGTGTAAACTGTTTTATGGATTGTTGTTTCCATGATTGGCATATTTGATTTACTTGTCAGTCCCTAGTAAAGTGCACTGAGTGTGCCAGGGCCTGTAAATCAAATGCTGTTAGTGGGCTGCAGCACTGGATTGTGCCACCCACGCAAACAGCCTGTAAATATAACTATAGCTTGCCATTGCAGAGCATGTGTGCAGTCTAGGACTGCCATGTTGACTTGGCAAGTGTACTCAATGCCATACCCTAATCTTCCCTTTTGTTACATGTCAGTCACCCCTAAAGTAGTCCCAAGGTAACCCTGTGGGCAGGATGCAATGTATGTGAAAGGAAGGACATGCCCTGGTGTGTGTGGGATGTTCTGAAAGTGAATGACTGCCAATTTTGTTTTTCACTATTGCAAGGCTACCTGTTCCCATAGGACAGAATAGGGAGTTTGTTTATATGATCTTATAAACATAACTGGCCCTAGGAACTAGGTAGAAAAATAAAGTTTAGTATGCCTGAACTCAGAATCTAAAGATCCATCTTTTAGTGAAGGTGATTTTTACATTCTGTGTTTGAAAATACCATTTTTAGAAAGTATGTATTTTCTTGCTCAGCCATCCAGCAGGCCTCTTCTGGGGTTGTGGATTGACTGTCTGGGTTTTGGATGACAGGGGCTGGGGAGGAGCAGTGGCTCCAGATAGTCTTTGTGGGTCAGGAAAGGGCTGAATAGACCTAGGCTGCATTTAGAGTAGGTGGAGGAGATTTGGTTTCACCTGAATGGGACTGGTCTGCCTCTGACAATGCCGTCTCCACCTCCTGCCAGGAAGCCACACAAGAGAGGGCAGAACTGGTTCTGGCTGGGCACAGACACTCTCTGCCTGAGAAGACAAAGGATTTGGGGCCCAGACCCCTGTACTTTAGAACTCTTTTGGAAGCAAGAAGACTGCCAGGAAGAAGGGCTCGAGAAGCAGTGAGGAGGAACTACCACTTTGCTGAGTGCTTTGCTGTGTTGACCTGCAGTGGCTGCTTCTGTCTTGGGCAGTGAGAGGACTGGACTGAACTTTCTACAACTTCTTTCTTTGAATATCCCCAAGGGCTTGAGGTAGAGCTTCCCCCTGTTCAAGAAGTCTCAGGTACAGCTAAGACTTCAAGTTCTTCTGCCCTTAGCAATGGAGACAGTGTATTTTGTGCTGCAACAGAAGAAAAAGAAACTCAACACCGTTTATGATACCACTGCCGACTCAGTGTCCTGAAGACACTGCAGAGGGCACCGTGGCACTGCGACCCAGGTCTCACCAATGATGCCTGCTGACGCCGCCACTGAGCCGCTGCTCGCACCGCAACCTGTGGGCACTGCACTCCAGATCGCCTTACTTCATGATGCCACTTTGGTATCTCCGAAAACGCCGCTTCTCAGCAAAGCTTGCACCGTGGTTCTAGGGCACCGCTCGTAAAGTTACACGACCCCCCGCCCTCATCTCACACCGCAGCCTTGGTCTACCGACGCCAGCGCCATCGACTCCAGTTCATCAGCCGATCACAGCGCTTCAGCAACATCAACGCAGCTGCTTGCACGTGGCCTGCCAGCACCGTGACAAGCACCGCATCATTTTGCACCGCGACCCTGGTCTCACCGACGCCGCCATCTGACGCCTCCATCGAGCAACTGCCCGCACCGCGACCTGAGGGTATCGCAAGCAGCACCGCTGCACTTCGTACCACAGCACCCAAAGACTGCCGACGCCAGCGCTCCTGACTTCAACTGCGAGGAGTTCGATCTGCAACACGTGTGACTTCAAGAGCCCGACGACTCTTGCACCGACCTCCGGAACCGCCGCTTGCGGATGCTATGCTTTCGGAAGCTCAATGAGAGGCTGCCAACGCCCTGCATTTCTAAAGGTACTGTTTTGCGAGTCTTCCCGACACCGTAGCTGGCCTGCAACACCACAGTCAGCTAGAACTGTTTGGATTTGTTTGTTCACAATGTCCTGATAGCCCCAGAGGGAGCTATTGACTTCAAGGAACTGTTTTTCAAGGTTATTTTGATATCTGAAGATTTCTAAGTACTGTATTATGGATTTCTTTTGTCATTTTTGGTCTCGACTTAAGCATATAAAAATATTGGATATTTTTCTAAACTGGTGTGGTGCCCTTTTGTAGCGCTTACACTGTATTACTGTCGGTTATGTGCAAATGCTTTACACAGGTGCAAGCCCTAGCCAACTAAAGACCCCCATTTCTAACAATAGCCTATGTGTGTGATTGATAAATGGTTTTGGATTGACAGGAATTATAGCATGAGGGACAGCCCCTTTGTAGGTGAAGGAGGGGTCTCTTCCTGTGTCAGTTGAAAAGACTGAAAAGAGACCAGAGGTGTAGGTCTGCGGGAGGAGGCTGATTCCTAATTAATTAATTAATGTAACAAGGAAGTAATAAGTTGGAGTAATGGAATTACCAGTTAGTAATGATAGCTTTTAATCATATATATACCATGGAAGAATAAAAGGCTGTGTTGGTTGCAACAAGCGTCAAACATGTAAACCTTTAGTTTGCTGTTAATTTAGCAACAGCTTTGCATTAAGTCACAGCGCTAGCTTAACAGCTACATCTGATCGTAAACTGTTTCTGCTGAGGCGATAGCTTCAGCTTAATGTACTTGTTGTAAAGATGTATGTTTAAGTAGACATTCCTGTAGTATATTTAGTGCTTAATTTGAGCAGGTGTTTTCTAGTTCTGGGCACCAGTACTTAATTATCAGCACCGACACTTATAACAGTCTGCCACATGGTGTCCCTGTTTGTCTAATTTAGTGTTGAGTAAAAGAAAAACTGTTTAATAATTCAACCTACATTTTAAATGACTAATACCTTCCACCAAAGCCATTGTTACACCTTTGGTGCCGGGAGTAGTATAATGGTAGTTGTGTAGGTACTGTCATTGAAAGTGCTGACAGGGGCAATGTCCTCCTCACAAGGGCCCTGGCACTTACATTTTTGTACAAATTAACCACTGGGTATAATATTATTATGTAACGCAGGTAGGTAAAGGGCTTGCTGAAGAAATCTGTGTAATATGCAAGTCACAAGCCTGAATCATCATAAAATAGCTTAGAGGGTTCATGTCTTTCTGCAGAGCATTCGCTGCAGGGCACAGGTTAAAAACCAGATAGACAGCTCTGCGGGTTCATGTCTTACAGAGATCCTTGTATAAACTGCAGATAACACCTCCACCCTGGTAAGACAGCTCATTGGCTAATATGCGACTGTGGGAACATCTCCCTATATGCTGAAAGCCATATGTTAGAATCCTTGCAGTCCTATTGAAAACTTTCATTCAATTGAGGTTTGTAAATAGGCCCCATTCAGTTCCGTAGTAATACCTATACTTGAGTGCCCAAAAAATCAGTTTGTTTAATATAGGGCTGTGCAAAGGTGCAAAATCTTGTAAATCACACCTTTGCAATATTTTTTAAAAAAATCTGCGAGCTTCACAAACTTAGTGAAGCTCGTGCATTTTTTGGGGGGTTTCGAAAAGGGGGCACCTTCAGTGGCCCGTTAAGCCAGTGGGAAAACATTCCCAGTTCTGTGAATGGCTGCAAGGAAAGTGGGGGCCTGGTGCCAAAGGGGCAAAGGTTAAGAGCAGCCTACTGCCAGGAGGGTCACCATGACCAGCACCATGCCTTCAGCCATACGTGCACTCACTCTTTCATCCATCCATGCGCACACCGATGTATGCATCCATGCTTCTATTGATTCACTTGTATATATATTAGCAAGCACAAAAACGAGGACGTGGACGAGGAAATACAACCGAATGACAAAACGAAGAAAAACAAGGAGAAGCCCCAGGAAGTACAGACCAATATCCTCTACACAGCAGACACAGGAAAGAGGCGAAAAACAAAAATCAGGAGCAATGAACAATTTAATCATCAATCTATCCAAATATTATTTAACGAAAGATCAACATAAAGTTCTCAACAAAGGACTGACCTTCTGCCCCGAGAAACATCATCATTTTGTGGAAACAAAAATAGACACATACAAATTCATTCGAAAATTTTAATCGGCCAAATTCTTCGTAAACCTCGAAATGGCACCTATCTCAAACAAGAGGAAGTAACCAAAACAACCAGTATATAGATTTCTGAGGCATCTGACATTAAAACAATGTATGGCTTACCTCATAACTTACAGGATGGTGACATGCCTGAATCAGATAGCTTGAGAGAATTGAAATTCAACACCACCAGCAAGGAAAAAACACACTTTCAACCTAAATCCAAATTTTGCCCAATGCTGACCCCGGGTAATAACATTGATCTATACTATGATTTGGTAACATCCGACACAGAGAATCTAAAGAATAAAACACACACAAAAATAGAAGAGAATTTGACCAAAGCGGAAAGAACTGCACTACAGGAATTGATGATTAATCAAGACATTGAAATTAAACCAGTAGACGAGCGTGGAAACATTGTGCTAATGGATAAAATACAGTACAAGAAAGAAGCCCTGCGACAACTCATTGTGCCAGAAAATTATTAAAAATTCAAACAAGACTCCACCAATGATTTAACAATAAATTTACATACAAAAATAGACAAATGGTTTGACAAAGGTCTACTAAACAACAAGGAGGATAAATTCCTGAAGAAAGACAATCCTACAATCCCCACCACATACTTTCTTCCAAAAGTACACAAAAGGCTTGTGAATCCACTGTGTAGACCAATAATCTCAAGTTGTGAAAGCCTATATGAATCAATATCGGAATATGTTGACCACTTCCTGGCCCCCGTAGTAACTACACTAAGCTCGTATATACAAGGCACAGGTGACTTTCTGAGAATTTTGCACAACACACAATGACAGGAAAGATATCTCCTCGCCACCATTGATGTGGTATCTCTGTACACATCAATTAATCATGAATTGGGACTCAATGCACTTGAGTACTTCCTCAGTCAAAGAGATATCAAATATCTAAAACACTCCAAAATGAATAAAGACATGGTGGAATTATGTCTGAAAAACAATATCTTCCTATTTCACCAAAAATTGTATTGTCAAATGCACGAAAACGCAATGGGAGTTTCCTTTTCCCCAAGCTATGCGAAACTCACCATAGATGGTGGGAAAAGATGGTGGCTTGGGGAGAAGATTAAGATGAATACACAGAAAAAAATCATGCTATGGCTTAGGTTTATTGACGACCTGTTTATCATCTGGAACAGAATAGCTAAGGAATTCACACAATTTGTGAATGTACTAAGTGACAATGCAACAGGCCTGCAATTCACACACAGCACGAGCACCATAGAAATACAATTCTAGGATACACAGGTGTATGTGGACCAATGCGTAGTTAAAACAACAACTTACCGTAAACCCACCGCGACAAACAGCATTTGACACAGATCCAGCTTTCATCTCAGGTCTTTAATCAAAAGCATACCATATGGTGAATTCCTCAGAAGGAAACGAAATTGCTCAGAATAGAAAGAACTGAAAATTTAAACAAAAGA